>NC_083591.1:20874289-20881789 GCF_027579695.1 Neoarius graeffei | reverse complement strand
CTCATCTGCAGTTTGCGAAAAGTCATGTGGACAAGCCAGAAGGCTATTGGAAAAATGTTTTGTGGACAGATGAGACCAAAATAGAACTTTTTTGTTTCAATGAGAAGCATTATGTTTGGAGAAAGGAAAAATACTGCATTTCACCATAAGAACCTTCTCCCATCTGTGAAACATGGTGGTGGTGGTAGTATCATGGTTTGGGCCTGTTTTGCTGCACCTGGGCCAGGATGGCTTGCCATCATTGATGGAAAAATGAATTCTGAATTATCCCAGCGAATTCTAAAGGAAAATGTCAGGACATCTGTCCATGAACTGAATCTCAAGAGAAGGTGGGTCATGCAGCAAGACAATGACCCTAAACACACAAGTCGTTCTACCAAGGAATGGTTAAAGAAGAATAAAGTTAATGTTTTGGAATGGCCAAGTCAAAGTCCTGACCTTAATCTAATCGAAATGTTGTGTTAAGACCTGAAGCGAGCAGTTCATGTGAGGAAACCCACCAACATCCCAGAGCTGAATCTGTTCTGTACTGAGGAGTAGGCTAAAATTCCTCCAAGCCACTGATCAACAGTTACCAGAAACATTTATTTGCAGTTATTACTGCACAAGAGGGTCACACCAGATACTGAAAGCAAAGGTTCACCACAGACCAGATTTGCACCCTGCTTGACCTCTGCCTCACTACCACTTATTTACAGTTTAATGAAAGTTTCTATAGACAGAAGCATGGATGCACCATGGGCTCACCGGTGTTCCCTATTGTGGCCAATCTTTACATGGAAGAAGTGGAACATAAAGCTTTGACCACTTTTTCAGGAGTTGCTCCCAGCCACTGGTTCAGATACATGTGGATGACACCTGGGTTAAAATCAAAACCCATGAGGTGGAAGCCTTCTCTAAGCACATCAATGCAGTGGATATCAACATCAATTTCACTCGGGAGGACGTCAGTGGGAATAATCTAGCCTTCTTGGATTGTGATGTACACATTAGACAAGACAGAAGCCTGAACATTGAGGTCTACCGGAAACCCACACACACAGACCAGTACCTACTCTTCGACTCTCACCACCCACTGGAACACAAATTGGGGGTCGTTAGGACCTTGCAATACAGGGCTCAGAACATCCCTACAATGGTAGAGGGAAAAGAGAAGGAGCAGAATCACATCAACAAAGCACTTCAGAACTGCCGGTATCCCAACTGGACTTTCTTCAAGAGCAGAAAAAGGAAGATAACGGACAAGGAGGATAACAGGAACAAACGCAAGAACATTGTCATTCCCTACATTTCTGGTCTATCTGAGAAACTCAAGAGGATCTTCTACAAACACAACATTCCGGTACATTTCAGACCCAGTAACACCCTGAAGCAGAAACTGGTCCACCCTAAGGACTGAATAGCCAGACACAAACAGGACAACGTAGTGTATGCAATTCAGTGCAGTGAGGAATGCACGGACTCGTATATTGGGGAAACAAAACAACCGCTTCACAGACGCATGGCTCAACACAGGAGAGCCAGTTCCTCAGGCCAGGACTCTGCTGTCTACCTTCATCTTAACAACAAAGGACACTCATTTCAGGATTGCAACATACGCATTTTAGCCAGAGAGTTGGTATATGAGCGAGGAGTTAAAGAAGCCATTTTTGTCAATCTTGGAATGGCCATCACTGAACAGAGGTGGTGGTCTAAGGCTACATCCACACGACAACGGCAACAAGATGTTATTTAAAAAAATATCACGTCCACATGGGCAACGATCAGTAAAATATCAGGTCCATATGGCAACGCAATGCTTGCTGAAAATGATGCAATACACATGCCACACCTCTAGGGGCGCTGTAAGACGGTCCCTTCTGAGAAACCAGAACAATAGAAGTAGTAAGGACGCATGCGCATAAACTATTATGCACGAGACTTCATATTAGCAACAAAGTCAGAAAAATCTGTTTGTAAAATTACATTATAATGACCAAATACAATGAAAAGTATTTTTCCAGTCTCACCTGTGAAAGGTAATCCCATGTGATCTCGTTTGGACAGTAAACCTGTGGGTACAGTTAAATGCAGCACATGAATGAGGCATCTTTATTCTCCGCTTTGACCCATCCAATATGGCGGCGAGGATGACGTATGATTCTACGTGGAAGGCGGCGTCTTTAATGGTCCAGAATAAACTGAATGCTACACATTGATGGATTAATTTGTTCTTCTACGCCCTTTTTGAGGAATGTATTGTAGGACTTAAACCAACATCTGAAGAGGTGAGATCGCTCCTTTTTTTCCCTATTTTTGCTGGCGGGATTGACTCTGCCCTAAGGGCTATTCTCTCTCTCTCTCACTTTGCACCATTACACAATAAACATTCACAGTGAAAATATTTTGTAACGCGTTTCATGAACCAAGTGATAGGATTTGTTGACAACTCTCATCGAGTTCGTTACACTTCTACCCGGCAAAGCACTCACAGTCATGTGGTTGTGACGTCATCATAAACAAATCCGTTCTACTCATCCAGACGACTTCGCAACGGCAACGTTGCCAGATCTTTTCACTCTGGAACCCGTTCTCAAAAGATTGCATTTTGGGGCACCCAAAACGCCGGTGCCGTGTGGACGCCAGGCCGAAACGATAAACAATTGTATCGGATTCACCTGAATCCATTGCCGTGTGGACAGGGCCTCAGACACCATTTATCAGCCACCTACAATGCTGTCCTTGGCACACTTCCCAGACAACTGAATGCACACCAAAACCCAGCTGTTTTCAGTGACTCACAGGAGGACAGAGAGAATCAGCATTCCATTGATCACCTTAACAGGCAATCCACTGATCACCCTAACGACTCTCGAGGCTGTTCACACCCAGCCATCAGTGACCCACACCAACAGGATGACTCAATGACACCTTAGGCTACGTTTACACTAGACCGTATCTGTCTCGTTTTCTTCGCGGATGCACTGTCCGTTTACATTAACCCCCCTGAAAAAGCGGGGAAACGGGAATCCGCCAGCGTCCACGTATTCAATCTAGATCGTATCAGCTCCGGTGCTGTGTAAACATTGAGAATATGCGAATACGCTGTGCTGAGCTCTAGCTGGCGTCTCATTGGACAACGTCACTGTGACATCCACCTTCCTGATTCGCTGGCGTTGGTCATGTGACGCGACTGCTGAAAAACGGCGCAGACTTCCGCCTTGTATCACCTTTCATTACAGAGTATAAAAGTATGAAAATACTGCAAATACTGATGCAAATACTGCCCATTGTGTAGTTATGATTGTCTTTAGGCTTGCCATCCTTCCACTTGCAAGTAATAAGTGATATGCGCTGGGATCTCACACACAGCGGCTCAGTCCCGAATCGTGGCTTGTTCACTTCACTCGCGCGCTCTGTGAGCTGCGCAGGGCCAGAGTGCACACCCTCCAGAGGGCACTCGCTGTTCAGGGCGGAGTGATTTGGAGCGCAGGATGCCTGCGGAGCCGAGCGTATCCGCGTATTGGTGTTGCTGTGTGCACGGCTAACGGTTTTAGTGTAAACGCGAATCATTTTAAGAACATTAATCTGATGATCCGCTGATTCGACGTAATGTAAACGTAGCCTTAGATGAGCTTTTCATCCATGAGAGGATAAATACCTGATACTCCCTATTAGTCAGAACTGAAGAAGCCTTTCGGATGAGAGGTGAAATGTCTTCAAGAATCTTCAAGCAAGTCCAGCTGCTCTCTTTTACCACCCACAGTTTACTATGACCTGGATGACTGAGAATCTTCACAGACACAGATATGTAATATTGGATCATTTTCCTCAATAAATAAATGACCAAATATAATATTTTTCTCATTTGTTTAACTGAATTCTCTTTATCTACTTTTGTGTGAAAATCTGATGATGTTTTAGGTCATATTTATGCAGAAATATAGAAAATTCTAAAGGGTTCACAAACTTTCAAGCATCTATATTATAGATAGATAGATAGATAGATAGATAGATAGATAGATAGATAGATAGATAGACAACGTGTGTGTGATTTTATATATGTTGATATACACACACACACACACACACACACACACAAATTGGGACAAAGTACAAATTGTAAATAAAAACGGAATGCAATAATTTACAAATCTCAAAAACTGATATTGTATTCACAATAGAACATAGACAACATAGCAAATGTTGAAAGTGAGACATTTTGAAATTTCAAATGAGCCAATATTTGGCATGAAATTTCATGACAGCAACACATCTCAAAAAAGTTGGGACAGGGGCAATAAGAGGCTGGAAAAGTTAAAGGTACAAAAAAGGAACAGATGGAGGACCAAATTGCGACTCATTAGGTCAATTGGCAATAGGTTATTAACATGACTGGGTATAAAAAGAGCATCTTGGAGTGGCAGTGGTTCTCAGAAGTAAAGATGGGAAGAGGATCACCAATCCCCCTAATTCTGCGCCGACAAATAGTGGAGCAATATCAGAAAGGAGTTTGACAGTGTAAAATTGCAAAGAGTTTGAACATATCATCTACAATGCATAACATCAAAAGATTCAGAGAATCTGGAAGAATCTCTGTGCGTAAGGGTCAAGGCCGGAAAACCATACTGTGTGCCCGTGATCTTCGGGCCCTTAGACGGCACTGCATCACATACAGGCATGCTTCTCCATTGGAATTCACAAAATGGGCTCAGGAATATTTCCAGAGAACATTATCTGTGAACACAATTCACCGTGCCATCCACCGTTGCCAGCTAAAACTCTATAGTTCAAAGAAGCCGTATATCTAAATATGATCCAGAAGCGCAGATGTCTTCTCTGGGCCAAGGCTCATTTAAAATGGACTGTGGCAAAGTGGAAAGCTGTTCTGTGGTCAGATGAATCAAAATTTGAAGTTCTTTATGGAAATCAGGGACACCGTGTCATTTGGACTAAAGAGGACAAGGACGACCCAAGTTGTTATCAGCTTTCAGTTCAGAAGCCTGCATCTCTGATGGTATGGGGTTGCATTAATGCGTGTGGCATGGGCAGCTTACACATCTGGAAAGACACCTATGGCAGCGGGGGCGTGGCCAAGCAGCAGTCTGTGAATGGAGGGCAGGGTCGGGGAAGGTAAGAGGCTAGGTCATTACACCTGATGTCAATTTGTGTTTGTTTGTTGCAGGAATGGAGTACAAAGGGAGGGGGAGAGGAGAGAAGAATGTCTCCCCGACCACAGCACTTGTGTGAGTGAGTGAGTGAGTGAGTGCGTGCGTAAAAGAAAGAAAGAAAGAAAGAAAGAAAGAAAGAAAGCTGAAAAGCTCAATAAAGTGCGTGTGTGTAAACACGAACTCTCAACTGCCGTGCTTCTGTGCTCCACCATCATTGGGGATTACTACAGTGGTGCTGAAACCCGGGACGCACAGAAGGGAACCGCCCCATGGAGTCCTCCCCGTTCAAAGAGCTCATCCTTGCCCTCGCTACCGCCCAGCAGAACCAGCATCATGAGCTGCTCACCCTCCGGAAGGAGCAGCAGCAGCGCTTCGAAGCCTTGATGCTGGCCCAGCAGGAAGATCGCCAGGCGTTCTGGCACTGGCTCACGTCAGCAGGGCCACCGGCCGCCGCTGCCACCACCCTCACGAAGATGGGACCGTAGGACGATCCAGAAGCATTCCTCGCTCTCTTTGACCAAACAGCCAAGGTGTGGGGGTGACCGCTGGAGCAGCGCGCGGTGCGCCTCCTCCCGCTTCTAATTGGCGAGGCGCAGCTCACAGCGCAGCAGCTCCCTGCTGACAGCCGACTGGTCTATGCTGACCTAAGGAAAGCCATCCTGCAGCGGCTTGGCCGCTCCCCAGAGCAGCACCGTCAGCGCTTCCAGATGCTGACACTGGAGGAGGTCGGCCGGCTGTTGGCATTCGGCCAGCAACTCCAGGACGCCTGCCGGCGGTGGCTGAGGGCGGAAGACCGCGACGCCGAGGAGATCATCGATCTGGTGGCACTGGAGCAGTTTCTCTCTCAACTTCTGGAAGGAACGGCGGAATGGGTCCAGTGTCACCGCCCGGCGTCACTGGAACGAGCCATCGAGCTGGTGGAGGACCATCTGGGGGCGGCTCTGACGGCAGGCAGACGAGGCGCCTCCCCTCGCTTCTCTTCCTCCTCTCTCTCCTTCTCTCTCTCTCTCTCTCTCTCTCCTGTCTCTGGTCCCCCTCCCCACCCCGTTCCCCTGCCATGAAGGCGGCGGCTGGCTCCTCCCCAGCCAGCCCGTTGCACCCGTGGTGTCCGCCCATCTCCCTCTTCTGTGTCTGTGTTGTCTCCCCCTCAGGTGAGTGACACCAATAACACCAGTGCAGAGGGAAAGCCTGGGTCGGTGTGCTGGCGCGGCGGGGAATCGGAGCCTCTCCAGAATCAGAGCCCCGCAATGGAGGTGGGGGCCGTCATCCGGATCCCCGATGCGCCAGAAACTGCCCCTGATCGGGAGCGCCAGAAACCGCCCCCAATCGGGCCGAAATGTATCGCGTACCGGTGAGTATTCAAGGGGATACATATCACGCTTTGGTGGATTCCGGTTGCAATCAGACCTCAATTCACCAACACCTGGTGCAAGGTAAGGCACTGGGGGGAGCACAAGCGGTGAAAGTATTGTGTGTGCATGGGGATGTTCACCATTACCCTCTAGTGTCTGTCCATATTCTATTCCGGGGCCAAACGCATAAAATGAAGGCGGCAGTTAATCCTCGTCTTACCCACTCATTGATCTTGGGTACCGATTGGCTGGGATTTAAAGAATTAATGGAGTATTGAACACGGAGTGGGTCCTGCCCTAGTAGGTCATGGGAAGATCCTGGTGTGGCATTGGCTGGAGAAGCTGTCACAGAGCCGTCTGCGTCAACACCGCGTCAGAGTGAGGAGCACCCCGCTCCTCCTCTCTCTCTCGGGGATTCTCTTGGGGATTTCCCGTTAGAGCAGTCGCGAGACGAGACTCTGCGGCATGCGTTTGACAAAGTGAGAGTAATCGATGGTCAAACTCTTCAGCCAAGCGTGGCACCAACCTTCCCCTATTTTGCCATTATTAAAGATAGATTGTACCGAGTGACGCAGGACACTCAAACCAAGGAACGAGTAACCCAGTTGTTAATCCCAAAGGGCCGTAGGGAACTCATATTCCATGTGGCTCACTTTAATCCCATGGCTGGACACTTGGGACAAGACAAAACACTAGCCCGAATAATGGCCCGGTTCTATTGGCCTGGGATTCGCGGGGATGTCCGTCGGTGGTGTGCAGCATGCCGTGAATGCCAATTAGTAAATCCCACGGCCACTCCAAAAGCGCCGTTGCGCCCTCTTCCTCTAATCGAGACCCCATTTGAGCGAATTGGGATGAATCTCGTCGGGCCATTAGATCGGTCAGCACAGGGATATCGCTTTATTTTAGTTCTAGTGGACTATGCAACGCGATATCCGGAGGCAGTGCCTCTCCGCAATATCTCAGCACGCAGTATTGCGGAAGCACTCTTCCGCGTT